>NC_069504.1:629285414-629290209 GCF_027579735.1 Bombina bombina
TAAATAAATTACCTAAATTAAATACAATTAAATAAATTAAATACAAATTACCTAAATTACAAAAAAAAAACCCACTAAATTACACAAAATAAAAAACAAAATTACAAGATATTTAAACTAATTTCCCCTAATCTAATAGCCCTATCAAAATAAAAAAAAGCTCCCCCAAAATAAAAAAAAAACCCTAGTCTAAACTAAACTACTAATAGCCCTTAAAAGGGCCTTTTGCGGAGCATTGCCCGAAATAAATCAGCTTTTTAACCTGTTAAAAAAATACAAACAACCTCCCCAACAGTAAAACCCACCACCCACACAACCAAACCCCCCCCAATAAAACCCTAACTAAAAAAACCTAAGCTCCCCATTGCCCTGAAAAGGACATTTGGATGGGCATTGCCCTTAAAAGGGCATTTAGCTCTATTGCAGCCCAAAGCCCTAACCTAAAAATAAAACGCACCCAATAGACCCTTAAAAAAATATAACACTAACCCCTGAAGATCCACTTACAGTTTTGAAGATCCGATATCCATCCTCAATGAAGCCGGGAGAAGTCCTCATCAAAGCATCAAGAAGTCCTCAACGAAGCTGGGAGAAGTTTTCATCCAAGCCGGGAGAAGTGGTCCTCCAGACGGGCAGAAGTCTTCATCCAGACGGCATCTTCTATCTTCATCCATCCGGTGCGGAGTGGCTCCATCTTCAAGACATCCGACGCGGAGCATCCTCTTCTTTCCAATGACTAACGACAAATGAAGGTTCCTTTAAGTGTTGTCATCCAAGATGGCGCTCTTTAGATTCCGATTGGCTGATAGAATTCTATCAACCAATCAGCATTAAGGTTGAAAAAATCCTATTGGCACAATTTTGCTCTATGCTCACTTCTTACCTAATAACGCTGGGTTTATAAAAAACTGTAATACCAGCGCTGTAGGTAAGTGAGCAGTGACAATAACGTGCAAGTTAGTACCGCACCCCTCATAATGCAAAACTCGTAGTCTAGTCAAAATTAAACAATGATTCTGATAGAGCATGCAATTGCAAGCAACTTTTTCATTTACTCCTAATATCAATTTCTTTGTTCTCTTGGCTTCTTTATTTGAAAAGCAAGAATGTACGCTTAGGAGCATCCCATTTTTGGTCCAGGACCTTGGAAGCGCTTTACAATCCAGCTTTTTCAAATAAAGATACCAGGAGAACAAATAAAAATAAATAATAGGAGTAAATTAGAAAGTTGCTTAAAATTGCATGTTCTAACCGAATCATGAATGAAAAGATTTGTGTTTTATATCCCTTTAGGTACTAACCTTCTTTATACCAACAATATGCGTCTAGTGAGGCCCATACCAACATTTATTCAGGAATTCATGACTGGTCTATACCATTCCTCATGAGTAACTTGTAACCATTGCTTCTAGGCTATCTAGGTTAATGTTATATAGAATAGTAACATATATATTAATCTAACAAGTAAAATTAAAGGGACACCAAACACCCTGTAATTACAAGACATTTCTATTGTGTTGCTATAGAATAACATATCAAGTCAACATTTTTAAAATAAATTAAGAACCTTTTTACTGCGATTAGTTTTCAATATCCTAACTCCACCCACCATATACTTCATTTGGAGGAGCCAATCAGGACTTTAGTTCAAAGACAAGGCTAGCCACTGTCATACAGTTAGCATAAAAGGAATTGTTTTGCAGTTGTTATCTGATAAAGCCAATTAGGAACAAATATGTAGCACACTAAGGGGTCAATTTATCAAGCTCCGTATGGAACTTGATGCCCCGGTTCCTGCACGAGCCTTCAGGCTTGCCGGAAACAGAAGTTATGAAGCAGCGGACTAAAGACTGCTGCTCCATAACTTGTCCGTCTACTCTGAGGCCGGACAAGAAATCAATTGACACCCCCTGCTAGCGGCAGATTGGCCGCAAATCTGCAGGGGGTGGGATTGCACCAGTAGTTCACAACAACTACTGGTGCAATTATAAATGCTGACAGCATATGCTATCGCATTTATCGATGTGCAGCAGACATGATACGCTACATTGTATCATGTCCGCTCACACTACGATAAAGCTACCCCTAAGCCTTGCGAAGCCAGCAGCTTTGAGAATCAGAAATTGCTCAATTTTCAGAGCTAAATTACAGTAAAAAGGGAACAAAATAAATATGGAAAAAATATTGCAAAGTTGTTTTACTACACTTAACTAAACATTTTAAACAAACATCTCAGTGTTTACTGTCCCTTTAAAAAGATTTAAAAAAAAAAAAATACTAAAAATATTTTACATAGTTATTTGTTAATAATTAAACATGCAAAGTAACTAAGTACGATATCTGTAAGAATTACATGAGATTATTTACATCATAAAAGGGGATTGTGTAGTTTGCCTCTCAAAATCTTTGTATATAAACTGTTTTAAAACGATATAAATAAAGAACAGCATAATGTAAATGCAAGTTGTGCATAATCATGTATCATATAAGAATCATTTTAGTAAATAATAATAGGAATGATTTTATTTTTCATATGCAAAGGGATTGAAATGGTAAAGAGAAAAATAAAAACAGTATATTGCAAAGTTTCAGCGTATTCAGAATTACTTGTGCTTTGTATACTGAAAGTTTAATAATCTAATTTGCTCCAATGTTGGCTGACCTTTGCTATGAGCCTTTTTTCAAGCTCTATAAGGAAAGTGGCAAAGTGAATCAGAGGTTTTACCCCCAGCCATAAAAAATAAGCCAATTGCACCCTTTCTGCTCAGCCTAAAGATGTAAAGCTCTCTGGTCTGGATAGCTTCTTTATCAGTCTCATCCTTATGGTGAGAACCCTCATATCATTTTAAAAAGGCAAATTTTAGCTTGAGAGATGTTTATTTCACTATAGATGGTTCTGGGTGGGAAACAGAGATACAGGCATTACAATCTAATGTTCAAATAAAATTGCTCAAAGATTTAGCAAGGTTTTACCAGAGAGTTTTTCATCATTGGCTCCTAAGTGTCTTATGCTTCAATGATAAAAGCATTGTGATAATAGTGAAATTTTAATGAAGATTGGCTGTGAAATGATATAAAGGGCTGAAATCAGTGTTTAAAGGGTATCATCAAGAGACATTTTACTACACTTCAATGCTTCTGACACTGGCAACATTTTAAAAGCAGCATCTTCACCTGCATTGCTGGCTGGTGTAAAGTAAATGATTATTCTAGACCGTATTGAATGACGATACCAACCCATTTTGTGACAATCAATAGAAAAACCCCTTTTTTGACAATCAATAGATAAACTAGGACATGAATAAGACACATACAGGAGCTTGGGATTGTGGGCATTTTGTGTATGTGTATACACAGTGTTATATATATCTGTATTATAGTAATTTAGTTTTTAAGATTTAGCATGTTATTTTCTTTTAGGAAGAATATTGTTCTTATTATTACTAGTATTTCTATTAATATCCCATTCAAGACAGTAGCTGGAGCTTTTTCATTTTACATAAGTGTTTTTACAGCTTTTTTAATATTGTATTTTGATAGTGGTTAGTTTACACTATATAGTAAATGTGAACACAAGAAAAGAACAGAGCGCAACCGCGACTCAAGGTAAAAGTTTTATTACTTATTTGAGCGCTAAAAACACATTGCACTTACAAGAAGTTAGTAATAATTGAGCCTTTGGGTATAATAATCCACTGGACCACTCTCCTCTACATACACCTTCCACGCTGGAAAAGGATATGGCGTCTCCGGGAAGTCCGTAGGTATAAAGCTCAATGCTTCGATGGTAGACGATTAAAAAGTACTTGTAAAAACAATCGGCTATAATGTCTTTCAACAATGTCCCTTAATGTGGTCTACGCGTTTCGTCCTCATTGATCGGGACTTTCTCAAGACACAGGGTTTGATGTCCTTGTTCGCGGGGATCCTCTTCTTAAAAAACTCCTACTGTGTTCCTATTGGATGGACTGTAGACCAATCGCGAGCGC
Organism: Bombina bombina; assembly: GCF_027579735.1. Classification (NCBI taxonomy): domain Eukaryota; kingdom Metazoa; phylum Chordata; class Amphibia; order Anura; family Bombinatoridae; genus Bombina; species Bombina bombina. Next base: position 629,289,404 of record NC_069504.1, read on the forward strand.
CGATCCGACACACCTACTTTCGATTCAAATCACACAAAAGCGGTGAGTCAGACCGGACCCGCGGGTCTCCAGTCTAATTTGCATTCTCATTCTTAACAACCATTATATCGAATATATATAACTCTTGAATCTTGTACAAAATGAACGATTATAATTAAACAGTTATATATATAGAAACACACAAACCTAAAACTCAAAAACTCAAACTAGTCATAATATCCCGCTAGCATTTACCGATCATAAGACTTCTATCTACGATGCACATGGCTGACAGTTCTTAAAGAGATATTTTTGTTGTCTTAAAGGGGTATTATCATTTTTATAAAAGGACATTGAACTTGCCTTCTCCTATCTAGTGCCTTCTAACACTGATAATAATGATGTACCAACACCAATCTTAAAATGTAAGTGATATGTGAATATCCTTAGCTAAAAACAGTCTTAATTAGTATCAAAAGTATTAAAAAACGTCTTAAAAACATTAATTTGCATTTTAAACCTATATAAAAATAAATATCATTTTTATGAAAAAATAATAATAAGTTCATACTGATTATTTAATCTAAAAAATTGAAACAATACTACTTCCATGTGTTTTTCTACACTTATAGGGATTATTAACTTATTAAATCATGAATGCTTGGAGATCTAGATCTATATTTAACCCTTTTGGGGCCAAGCAGTCTAAAGATTGAATCCACTTTGTTTCTTTTTTTCTTAGTTCTGTTAATCTCTGATGGGGGTTAGTTGACACAGATACTGTTTCTAAGATGCTGATTTTGAGGCCACTAGGGTCTTTATTATGA